>NC_091435.1:122754870-122774870 GCF_964237555.1 Oryctolagus cuniculus | reverse complement strand
GTCCACACATGCCCAAGATATAGAAACATGACTCAATTGGGCATATAAACACCACATTGTCTCCAGAATTATAGTTTATACTCTGATATAATGCTGAGTTCTCATAACTTCTTCGAAGGAGAGCATTTCCCTCATAAATTGGACCCCACTGGGAGAGGGGGAGGCACTTTCCTAATCCTTTTTATTAGTTCCACAGTTTTAGGGAAAACCCAGATCCACAACACATGTCCCCAAGTTCATCACACTATTCGATGTATAAAGTAAAACGGGTAGGATTCATTCATCAGTGTCCATCTCAAATCATGGTTCAACCAATCACAAGTTCAGATCAATGAGTAGTAATTAGAGAGGAATGGAAGATGATGTTATAGTGACTGCAGAAAGGCAAGGGAAACAAACCAGTTCGTGATGACAAACCAGATTTTTTTCATCATTCTTTGAATTACTCTATAAATTACTAACTCTATGGAGTATTTACTCAAATCACTTTCCCACTGGGGAAGACACAGATATCATGGTCATTATTAAAAAAAAAAAAAAAAAACTAGGTTTCTTACAAGACTACAAGACAATTTTAAAATTTGAACGTCATGTTTAGGGAAAAACCAATTGAGTCTTACTTTGTGTATTTGGCTAAATTAATTCTATATCTTTAATTCAATTTATTTCTACATCAAAGGGAGGGATGGATTCTTGTGAGCAATCCCAAGCAGCATTTGCCTTAAATTTATTGATACTGAATTCACTGTATTTTCTCTCATATTCAACTCATAGATCTGATTAATGGGGTTTAAACAGGTTAGAAACCCTCCAAAATTCCACTGAATATTTTAGCACCTAGTTAATGGCTGGGAATAATTGATGTGTAGGTGAAGTTAATGTAATTTATAATTAAAATAAAACTCCACTTCAAAATGTCCTAGAGTTGTTCAATTATATGTTAAAACCGAAACAAATATAAAAACTCCAATAAATATATTTTCTTCCAAGAAATGACATGCTGTGACTTTTTTGTTATTGTTAGGTTTGATGTTTTTGCCTCTAAGGAGGTCAGCAATATGGAAACATAAAGGCCAATTTAATTTGTGCATCTGCGGCTGCCAAGTATTTTAATTCAGACAGCTGTGACTGAAGAGTTAATATTTTACTTGTCAAAATCCAAAAGAAGGCCAGTGAATCACTCTAATTCTCATTAAGAGGCTTTCCCCCAGTAGCACCCTAATTCAAAATAATGAAAGTAGAGACTGAGTGCGATTCTAATACCAGTTGAGACCTATCTTTTAATATTTCTCCAGTGATGGATTAGGGATCGGGGAAATTCATCTCAGATCATAGAGCCTAATTTAATAAGGGATCATTCCAAGAGTATTGCATTTTATAATAATGTCATTTAATGTGTCGTCTTCCATTTTTACTGTCCCATATGTATGCTTACACGATGGTGCCATAGGGATAAACTTTTAAAGAACCAGGATCATTTTTAGTTTTCATTTGCCTTAAGTAGGGGCCCCATCAATGAAAGCATCCATTAGTAGCTTTATTATTACAAAATAAGAGAGTGAGAGTAATACCTGATATGGAGGAAAACTTAATAGAACTGTAAGCAAATACTCAACATTTTACATACTCTCGAGTATTGAAGAAGGTAAAAATGTTTAAAGATTTAAATAAATCAAATTTCATCATCTAATATATTAAAATAAGACAAAAGCCTGGTGACCTAGTAGTTTAAAACACACAAAAAGAGCATTCTAAAAACCATCCAATCTTGCTTTCTTCTCTTGCTCCTAATTTTCAACTGATTTACAATATGGGTGAAGCTTTAATAACTGCTTAGTAAAGTCTAATTATTCATAGTGCCTAACTTTAGGGAAATAATTTGAAGGGCTATTTTTTCCATTATTGCATTCACTTACTCAATGAGGAAAACAAATTGTCAGGAACAACATTATATGAAGTACTTAACTTTATTATTTTATATTAACATCTAACTGCATTTAATCAACTTTGCTGTTTTTATCTTGGCATTACAGTGACTGGGAAACACTTGGCGATTACTAGGGCACTAGTTAAGCGAGTTCAGGTCAGAGCATCACAACCATATAAATGTCAATACATTATTATTGGCTATAACTCCTACGCCAGCAGCAAGAGTGCTGCTTAATCACAATTATGTTCTATAAAGCCTTTAGGACAGCTGGTGTTATAATAAGAAAGTTTCCCTTCAAATATATTCTCAGGACAGAGGCTTTACCTTTAGATGATTTCTATAATAGTTTTCTCTCCCATTCTGAAGGCATTAAACACATAAATTCTATGGATCTAAATTATACCCTAGAAACATTACTTTGTCATAATTGTTAATCTGATTATAGCAATTTTTCAGGTATAAAATAATCTGAATATAAATGTAAAAACTTCAAAATTATTTTTAATGTTTTTCCTCTGTGACTCTTTTCCTATACATTTTTGTGGTTCAGTTATCCTTAAGGTATTGCAAATATTTCAACTTTTTTCTAGACTATTAAAATAAATCTTGTTTTCTTATAGCCTTTGGGTTTTTTTTTTTTTTTCATTATTCCTGCCTTGCCCAAAATATACCTTCTTGCTATTTTTTCACACTTATCTTCAGGACTTTCATCTCTGTTTTTCTTTGTGCTGTCTTACATTGTCTGTTATATCCCAAAATAATTCCTGGGGCCTACTCTCTTTTTAAACTCTTTCTTTTTTTCTTTACCATATTTTTCCTTTACCTGTCTTTATTTCTGCTCATACAGTTTATGTTCTCTTATATCCATTTCATGTTATCTTTACATCTTCTACTCTTTTGAAAAAAAATCTTGGGTTCTCCCGCTGAGAAGAACAATGCAACATGTATACACATTTGGCACCCCGAATATCTTTAAGAAAGCAGTCAATCTGCCAAGGAGAAAGTGTGATATTCAAAACCAAGTCAGTCCAAAAAAAGACCAATGAGTGGTGCCATCTAGAATAATTAGAAGTGATTATTTGAGTCATGGGTGACCAGTGCAGAGGTTAAAAAGGAAGAAACAAAACCTTAAAATAACGTGTAAAACTACATATATGCTGTTTTTAATGATTTTGGAAAGTAATCAAGGACAATTCTGCCTCTTGTTTTTCTAAAATCTGTCTCTTCTCATCTTTTTCTAAAAACCAAATGTGACATAAAATTATAACTAAGTTGTTAATATTTTACCAATTCTATTGTGAGATTATGGTCACATAAGCACTTCACATGCATAAATAATATTACTGCAACATTCCCAGTCTTTGCTATGAACAGATTAACATACTAAATTCACACAGAAATTTAAAAATTTCTTCTGTGTGACACAAGAGAAAATCTTTCTGCATATCGCAATTAGAAGTTTAGAAGATTAATGATTTTTCCTTTACATCCAAAACATATATGCTAAATAATTCTGATGGACCTAATGATTAAAAAGACCATTTGAGTCTGAACTTACTTCCACGGTAAGCAGGGGATCAGGACTTCTCATAAAATTGACCAGATTGATGTTTATATGCAAATTTCACAATGAAATTCACACAGACGAATCAAGTGACATAAAAATTCAAAAATTTGTCACAAGAAGGAAGACACATCGAAGATATAAAATACAGGTATCTGAAGTAAAGTCGTTCAACACAGAACCAGACTGAGTTTAAAGGACTGTTCTAAAACACATTTTGCAGTCAAAACTTCTCGAAAAATCCACAGGACCATATTGATGGTTGTCTTATTAATTCAACTAAATGGACTTTTGCTTCCTTTTTTCCACTTAACTTGCCAGTTTTTTGTTTTAACTTTAATAAGTCACAATATATTTGTAAATGCACAATTTTGTTTTTCAGCACTTTTGAAGCCAAGATCTGAAGTGTTCTCCTTACAAGGGAGGTTGAATAACCATGATCCCAAAATCTACAAAAGAGTTCATGATCAGAGCAGTTAATGGCTCCTATTCCTGGAGACTAAAGTAACTACACACAAAAAATAATTTTAGAGAAAGTGGTTGAATGTATTTAATGTAAAATTGCCTCCCAGAAACTAAGTAATGGAATTTCAAAATGTGACAGTACAGGTAACATGTTTATTAAACCAGACTGTTACCAAGCACACAGTCCCCACTGACTGCCTACTCAACTTTCTCGCATACTCGGCTCCTTTGTGAAATAAACTTTCGATGCTAAACCTGCTTGGAGATTGTGAGATTTCAGAAGAATACATTCTAAGCTACTGAATTACGGCCCTTTGGTTTGACTCAGCTAAAGGAGAGGACAAAACCATGCCCTCAGCACAGGCTTTTGTCTTTGAAGCACGCATTCACATCTGTCAACTCCTCTGAGCCTCGCAACATCCCAGTGAGGTAAGTGCTTCTATCCCCACATGTGAAGATCACACAGTTAAGAAGCATCAGTTGAGACTCTTAGTCATCTTTTGCCATTGGGGCACTACTCAGAATGATCCAAAACTGAAGGAAAGAGTTCAGGTGCCCTATAGCACATTAGGGTGACTATGCTTAATGATAATCTTTTGTATGCTTCAAAATAGTTAAAGAAAAGAATTCTGAATGTTCCCAACAGACATACACACACACACACACGAAATGATAGATGTTTGAGGTGATGGATATGCTTGGTCAGACTTGATCATCACATATTGGATAAATGTATTAATATATCACATTGTATTCCATAAGCACATATTTTTATTTATTTGACAGAGTTACAGACAGTGAGAAAGAGAGACAGAAAGGTCTTCCTTCCATTGGTTCACTCCCCAAATGGCTGCCACCACCGGCACTGCACCTATCCAAAGCCAGGAGCCAGGTGCTTCTTCCTGGTCTCCCATGCTGGTGCAGGGGCCCAAGTACCTGGGCCATCCTCCACTGCCCTCCTCGGGCCACAGCAGAGAGCTGGCCTGGAAGAGGAGCAACCAGGACTAGAACTGGCGCCCATATAGGATGCCGGCGCCACAGGAGGAGGATTAACCTAGCACATATAATTTTTTATATGTCAATTTAATACCTTTTAAAAATTGAAGTAGAGGGGGCCGGCGCCATGGCTCACTTGGTTAATCCTTAGTTAAAGCCATGTTGGGGGTGAACCAACGGAAGGAAGACTTTTCTCTGTCTCTCTCACTGTCTAACTCTGCCAGCCAAATTAAAAAAAAAAAATTTGAAGTAGAAATTGGAGAATTGTGGTTTGTTCTCCAAAATAAATTCTCAGTCTCTTACAGTGTTAAAACTGAACTCACGTTGGGCATGAAGGACATTATAAACCTTACATAGTATATTAGAGCTCCTGAATTTCTTAAAGTCTTTTGAATCTAAAGCATTCCACCACACTTTACTGCTCCAACAGTGCTCTGTTTCTAGACAGCGTGGTGTGGTGGTTTTGCAAAATAACTTATTTAGAACCTCTCTCAGGCATACATGATTTCTTCTCATCTCCTTTGTTGTTGTTGTTAACTTATATATAATTGGTTCTTTTCATCAAGTCTACAGATCCTGTATATATAATAAACTTTGTTTATCTATGAATCTCCCAACTCCCCAAGCCAGTTTTCTTTAACTCCCAGATGATCACAGGACAAACAGTTATTGACACTGCTACTCAAGAATTACAGAGAGACCACGCTGACATGCAAACCCATTATCTGAGGTCTTAGACATACAGTTCCCAAATACCCTCCAAAAAATCTTACTGTGTTCAGGTTGAACGTTTAGTCTTCATGCTCAGATTTTATTTGTTTCAACAATATTGATTTCTGGGCTGTTTTTATCAGTTACTTGTGGGGAAAAGTTGTGTAAAATGATCAGAAACTATTTCATTACATTTCACTTTTTTAAAGATTATTTCTTTCTTTGTAAGCCAGAGTTGGGGGTGGGGGGAGGGAGAGAGAGATCACTTCCATCAGCTGATTCATCTCCAGAATGGCCCCAACAGCCAGGGCTGGGCCATGCCGAATCCAGGAGCCTGGAATTCCATCTGGGTCTCCCATGTGGGTGGCAGGGGCTCAAGCAGGTGGGCCATTTTCCTCTGCTTTCCCAGGTGAATTAACAGGGAGTTGGATCAAAAGTGGAGCAGCCAGTCTCAAACTGGCACTCATCTGTCACACTGGCACTGGCCTAACCCACTGTGCCACAATGCTGACCCCATATTACATTTTGTTTTAAATGTTCTTTTTGAATTTTCCTAATATTTTGAGCACTAGTAAGTATACTACCTCTAATACATTGTAAGACTATGTAACCTTATAGGACTTTAAAAGGCAAATATTTACCAAACCTACTCTGGACCTATTTCTAGTCTCTGCTGTAACTCACTGGGTAGCAGTCTTCCTTCTTCCATAGCATCTTTTATTTCAGATCTAGAATTCACTTTGCCAGGAGGCAAAGAAAGGAACGATCTATTTTTAGAGGCACTGGGTTAGCGTCCCTTACTTAAAAAATAACATAACAAACAAAATCAACTAACATGATGTTCAAAATGAAGCAGAGACGAACCCTTTAATTTTCCAATTAAGTAAATATAAATGTAAACATCCCAAGAAGAAATAATAGATGGAATCTGATTCCCACCAAAACGTTCCAAGGGAGAGTGGTGGGCAGGAAAACACAACAGCAAAAAAGGCCAAAGGAGATCAGCAGATGCAGAACTAAATCAGGACTGGCTCTCTCTGGTTAGAGCAACCACTATTTATTACTGTCCTCTCTGGGAACTTCCTTAGCTATGCATTCGCTGGAGCCAACTCTAATCTACATGCCGCAACAACCTGGCCTTGTATGTCTGCAGTGAAATGTTTTAGTCGAGTTGTACATTATAATTTGTTAGAACCAAATCACAATGATATCAAAGTGTGCTTCATTTCAATTCCTTTTGTTTTCTAATGAAATGTTTCTGTTTCCATCCTGGGTTTCCTTTTGATCACCTAATGCCAGACAGGCTAACCAGCAATTTCCTTAGTAATTATGATTAGCATTCTATTAAGAATAAATATCATGCTCCCGCAATAAATAAGCAATCACGAAGATAAAAATGGGAGCAGAGAGGTTGTTGTCAGTCCATCAAACCCTCAACTGATTATAAATTCTGCTGTAACCAGCATTGCAGATTAAAGAGCAAGTATGGTCATAAGCTTCTTGCTTGGTGTGTTGTGCCTGCGTGCTGTAAAGACTCATGGAGCTAAATTTGTCCTTCTCTACCAGGGCATCTAAATATAATAGAAAGTTAGCAGTGCCATTTACTTTCCATCTCTTTCCTCTTTAGAATGTCATCATTGTTTATGGATTCTTGCAGTTATACAGAACCCTCAAATTTTAAATATAAAGGTTAAATCCTTAAATTATAGTCTCATTTTTACAATACTGTAATTATAGCTGAGATCATCTTCTATCTTTTATCACTCAAAACTTTCACAAAGCCTTGTACCTTTTTAGCTGCAATTGTATCCAATTTATGAAAAATGTTAAATTACAAAGGAAAATGTAACAGTTTGTTTTCATTACTCTTCTAGATAGTTGGCTGATTTGATGATTGATTGTAGGAAGCATCAGTGGGGTTAAAATTATTCCAGGTGAAGCCTATAAAAAAAAAAAAAAAAAAAAGCCAGCTGATACTAAGTCAGGTATCTGCTCTTGAGAAATCTTACAGAATTCCTCTCGCCTGAACTTTATAAAAGCGATAAAGGAATTGTTGGAGAAGTAAACCCACGCTATGGAATGAGACACCTTCAACTCTCTTCCTAAATAACTAATTATGTGCATTATATAATTAAATTATATCTATTCACACATAAATGGAAAGTAACTCTTACTTTACCACATTGTGGTTCTGGTCATAACCCCTGCTGACTGGTCATTGATGGAATCTGACCCAGCGAAGACAACAGAAAAGGTTCTTCCCTGGTCCTACCTGGACTTCTTGAATCAAGGCCAAGTCTGTGAATTCAGGGACCCTTCACCCTTCTGCTTTGAGACTGCCTTCAGCTGACATCTGCCTGGCAGTGATGCCGCCAGACCTGGCCCCTGCTCACGGGGAACACGTATTCTCACTAGGAAGACAGATATTAACTAGGAAAGTATATGCATGATGAATGTTACAAAGGAGAAGTCCAGCGTTTAATCGCTGGCATCATAGAAAGCATTTTTTCATCTTTATTTATTTATTTATAGATAAAGATTTCATGCATTTCACATACACAGTTTTCAGAACATAACATTTCCCACTCTCCCTCCTCTTTCTTTTTTATCTTTTAATTTTTGTAATGACGTATTTTCAATTTATTTCCAAGAAGAATATGTGTAAGAATCTCAATGATATGGGGTGAAGAGTGGAAAGAAAAGGCATTTCTGAAGTGGGCATTTGGCCTAACAGTTAAAGTGCCTGCATCCCATATCAGAGTGCCTGGATTCTATTCCCAGCGCCAGCTCCTGAACCCAGCTTCCTGCTAATCAGATCCTGGGAGGCAACTGTGATGACCCAAGTGCTTGAGTTCTTGCCACTCACTTAGGAGGCCTGGATTGAGCACTCAGATCCCAATTCCAGTCTCAGTCCAGGAGGCTCTTTTTGGTTTTGGGGAGTGAACAGCAGGCAGGAATCTTCACTCTTTGTCTATCGGTCTCTCTGTCTCTAAAATAAAATTAAGTTTCTTTAAAATAAGAGCAATAAAAAAAAGAAAGCATTTCTGTCAGGGGAATTGCTCATGCAAAGGCCCTGAGGCAGAAACTGACAGAAAATCAACATGACTGAAGTATAGGAGGTGAGGAAGCAAATGGTACATAATGAGGCTGGAAAGACAAGCAGAGCCCGTAGGCAATGTGAGGGATCATGCATTTGACTCCTGGGCATGATGAGGGGAAGCCACTGAAGGGTTTTAAACTATGCATCGTGAAAAGATCAGTCTGAGTGCAGAGTGGAGGATGTGGGAACAAAGAGTAGAGGCCAGGGCACAGTAGATTGGAGAGACCCTTTCGGAGGCGCTAGCAATAGTCTTGGCCAATGTTGAGAATGTCTGGGAATATGTTGATGGTAATAGAGAAGTGAGTATGTGCCATGACTTATTAGAAATATCGATAAAACTTGGTGATGAAACACTTGTGAGTGGAAAAAGATGCCAGGAGAACAGACCTTTGTGTGAAGACGACGGTGCCAGGTAATCAAAAAGTGAGACTTGCATTCCTGCCAGAGTCACAGAAGGGAGACAGCCCAGGGTTGGTGTCCAGGTAACCTCCCCCTCCCACACACACTCCTTTCTTTTCTTTCAGTGGGTTTACCCATCATCTTTCCATCCTTTGTTCCTTATCTGTTGACATGAAACTTATCCATTAGAGCAGGCATTGTGCACAGCAGGTGAACCCACTGTTCCCAATGATATGAGATATCAGAATCCTGGCTGCTCCATTTCCTACCCAGCTTCCTGCTAATGTGCCTGGCAAGCAGCAGTTGATGGTCAAAAGTTGTTGGGTCCCTGTCACCCACACAGAAGACCCACATGCAGTTCCCAGTTCCTGGCTCTAGCCTGGCCGAGCCTTGGCCATTGCGGCCATTTGGGGAGTGAACCAGTGGATGGAAGACTTCTCTCTCTCTCTCTCTCTCTCTCTCTCTCTCTCCCTCCCTCTCCTTCCTTCCCTCCCTCTCTCACTCTGACTTTCAAACAAATATATCTTTTAAAAAATAAAAAGCTTATAAACCTGTGAGAAGATGGATAATGAATGAATCAATGAATAAATACAAATAAGTGCTAAGAAGAAAAAAAGGAGGGGAGAATAAGGACGCTCTCTGTCTTTCAAATAAATAAATTTAAGAGAAGAGATGTTTGGTCTCAGCAACTGGGAGAGCTGCCATTAACTGAACTGGAGGAGAATATGAGAAGATCTGATCTGGGTGAAAACCCGGGAAGTTAGAGATCGTGCTTCTGTAGGGTTCTATGCAGCCGGTGATCGGAATGAGCTAGCTCTGTGTGCACCATGTCAAACAACTCCAACATGAATCAAGTGAGAAAAGCCAGGTGAAGAGCAATTTGTGTCCTGTAATCCCATTACTTGTGTGGTTGCTGTTATTTTGGTTTTGGTGAAATTTATTTGTTTGAAAGGTAGAGGAAGAAAAAAAAGACAGATCTACCCACTGGTTCATTCCTCCTGCAAAAATGTGCTTATGTGTACACACACACACACACACATACATATTTCATATAAATATTGTATGATTAAAAATACAAAGAATGGAGCCGGGGCTGTGTCAACACTAGCATCCCATACAGGCACCAGTTCAAGTCCCAGTTGCTTCACTTCCAATCCATCTCCCTGCTCATGTGCCTAGGAGAGCAGTAGAAAATGGCATGAGTACTTGGGCCCCTGCCACCCATATGGAAAATCCAGATGGAGTTCCAGACTCCTGGCTTCAATCTGTCCCAGCACTGGCCGTTGTGGCCATTTGGGGAGTGAACCAATAGATAGAAGATATCTCTCTCTCTGTACCCTCTCCCACCCCCAGTGTAAAATAAATCTTTAAAATATGCATAGAGTAATATCAGGGAAAAATGTTAACAGTGCCAAATGGATGAATGGAAAAAATGAGCTATTTTACTTATATAATTTTTATAATAAAAATGCATTTGCATAGTTTTTCAATTACATAAAACAAACAAAAAACTGGAATTCACTGTAAGAGCGAATAGCGCAGGAACTACCGAAGCCTCATGCTGTTAGGCAGTGACCTATCACAGACTTCAGAGAATATGGTTGCTCTTTTTGAGCCAGAAGAAAGACTAAACATCACATTGTCCATTTTAGTAAGAAAAAAAAATGTGCTTCAAGGAACCTCAAGAAATCTGAACCAGATATAAGTGTCAGAAATTCAGCTTTCGGAAATGGCAAAGATATCCCTGAGGCGAAACCACAGGAGACAGAGGCAGGATCTGGAAAAGATGTGGAACTTCCTGAGCATGACAGGGATGCTCTTCAGGACAAATCAAACAAGCAGCCTTGAAAGTGCGCCCAAGGGTCAGCTCCTCTAAGACGGTCGTGCTCTCGGTGGCATCGCTCCTCACTGTCACAGCTGCGTGTAATTTGAATCTGCACATCAGACTTCTTTGTATCAACCGCTCATAAAGGTGGCATTGCCTCTATTCTGGGAGAAAGGGAGAGGAAAAATAGGATAAGATGTATTAACTGGCTCTGTATACTAGCCACTGGGCTAATATATTGCATAGTCAATTCAGTTAAGCAACTAACAGACTCCAAACATGCGTATGTGTAAAATTCTTCCATGCGAACCTGTAAGTACAGCCTGAAGGGCATCAGGGCAATAGCCAGGGTTCATATTTCTTTGTTGCCACTGTCCCCAGCAGAAGACTAGGCACCAATTGGATAGACAAGAGGTTTTCAAGGGAACCCTGGAAATCAAACTTGCAACCCTGTAAATAAGGAATAAATAAAAGGACTTCTCTCTTACTGAGCACTAAATATGTGCCATGCGTTGTCCTGGATATTTTGCTTATCTCACCTCACTTTATCCTCACAACAACCCATTTAGCATTTAAGACATGAGCAAAATGAAGCCCAGTGTTAGTGGTCACTCAGGTAATCAGCAAAACCAGATTTTTTAAGTGTGTGTATTTACTTGAAAGGCAGGGAGACAGAGAGAACAAGAGAGCAAGAGAGTGAGAGCGAGCGAGCTAGCTTCCATTCTCTGGTTCACTCCCCAAATGGCTGCAATAGCTAGGACTGGGCCAGGATGAATCTGAAGGCTAGGAACTCCATCCAGGTCTCCCATGGGAGTGCTAAGACCCAAGTCCTTCAGCCATCATCTGCTGTCTCCCAGAGGGCACACCAGCAGGCAACTGGGCTAGAAGTGGAAGCAGGAGTCAAGTCCAGGCACTCTGACATGGGATGTGGGCCTGTCAAGTGGAAGTGCAACGTGCCATACAAAGGTAGACTTAAATCAAATCTGCCTACCTCTGAACTCCATAGTCTTTCAGGTATCTCCCAGCAACTCTTCTAAAAATATCCCTTGATAAGGGAAATTAAATTGGCAAATAAAAGAGTTGTCTGCACCTTAATGTTTATTGCAGCTCAATTCACAATAGTTAAGACATGGAATCAACCTAAATGCCCATCAACAGAAAACTGGATAAAGAAATTATGGGATATGTACTCTGTAGAATACTATACAGCAGTAAAAAAAATGAAATCCGGTCATTTGCAACAAGATGGAGGAATCTGGAAAACATCATGCTGAGGGAAATAAGCCAGTCCCAAAGGGACAAATATCATATGTTCTCCCTGATCAGTGACAACAGAGTACCTAAAAGGAAATCTGTTGAAGTGAAATGGACACTATGAGAAATGGTGACTTGCCCTGACTGTTGATGAACAACTTAATACTTTATCCCTTTTAGTATTTTTTGTTCTACTTAATACTATTGGTTGAACTCTGTAATTAACACACATTTATTCTTAAGTGTTGAAACTTAACTGAAAAGTGATCCCTGTTAAATATAAGAGTGGGAATAAGAGAGGGAAGAGATGTGCAATTCGGGACATGCTCAATTGGACTTTCCCCAAATGGTAGAGTTAGAAACGTGCCAGGGAATTCCAATTCAATCCCATCAAGGTGGCATGTACCAATGCCATCTCACCAGTCCAAGTGATCAATTTCTGTTCACAGTTGATCATATTGATATGACTAAGAGTCAAAGGGATCACACAAACAAGACTACTGTCTGCTAATACTAACTGATAGAATCAAAAAGGGAGAGAACGATCCAACATGGGAAGTGGGATACACAACAGACTCGTAGAATGGCAGATGTCCTAAACAGCACTCTGGTGTCAGAATCACCCTTAAGGCATGCAGATCCGGCTGAAAAGCCCATGAGAGTATTTCAGGCATGGAAAGCCAAGACACTGTAGCAAAAAAAAAAAAAAAAAAAAAAAAATGACCTAAATGAAAGATTTCTGCAAGTGAGATCTCATTGGAAAGAACAGGTCATCAAAGAAGGAGGTACCTTTCTCTGAAGGGAGGAGAGAACTTCCACTTTGACTATGACCTTGTCTAAATATGATCAGGGTCAGTGAACTCAAAAGGCCTCCATAGCCTTGGCAACTCATGACAAGAGCCTAGGGTGATTACTGACACCATAAACAAGAGTGTCAATTTGTTAAGTCAACAACAGGAGCCACTGTACACTTACTCCTCATGTAGGATCTCTGTCCTAAATATGCTGTACATTGTGATTTAATGCTATAACTAGTATGCAAACAGTATTTTATACTTTGTGTTTCTGTGTCAGTGCAAACTGTTGAAAACTTTACTTAATATATACTAAATTTTTCTTCTGTATATAAAGATAATTGAAAATGAATCTTGATGAAGAATGGGATGGGAGAGGGAGTGGGAGATGGGATGGTTGTGGGTGGGAGGGTGGTATGGGTGGAGGGAGCCACTATAATCCAAAAGTTGTACTTTGGAAATTTATATTTATTAAATAAAAGTTTAAAAAAATCCCTTGGTACTAATATGTAGGTAGGGGTACCATTTAGCCTAGTGGCCAAGATGCCCACATCACACCTCGGAGTGCCTGGTTCAATTCCTGGCTCGCTTGCACGCGCTCTCTCTCTCTCTCTCTCTCTCTGTGTTTGTGTGTGTGTGTGTGTGTGTCTTTTTCTATGTCTGTCTCTGTCTCCTGTTCTCTCTGTGTATCCCTCAAATAGTTTTTGAGAAGATTTATTTAAAAATATACAAGGGGGAAACGAATATATTTAATATGGGTCACATTGGCTTAAGAATTATTAGAGTATTTCAAAACCCATACACAGCTTTTTCATTACACAATTTCCATGAATGTTTAAAAACTATTTTATTTATTTTATTTGAGAGACAGAGAGACAAAGAAAGCTCCCATCTGCAACTTCACTCCCCCAAATACCTGCACCAGCCAGAGTTGGCCAGGCTGAAGCTGGACGGTGGGTAACTCAGTCCAGGTCTCTCACACAGGAATCAGGAATCCAAATGACTTGAGCCATCATTGCACCTCGCATAGACTTCAGTAGCAGGAAACTGGAGTCAGAAGCCACAGCCAGTCACCAAACCCAGGCACCATGATATGGGACACAGTCATCTGTACTGCTAGACAAAACGTCCACCTCTTTGAACTAACTTTTTGAAGATTCTTCATAGGCATGATTTCAAAGTTTCTTGGCACCAAAATTAACTTTTCTTTTAATTCCATTTCCATGAATTTTCCGGTATTTTTTTGTAAACAGGTATATTCCTAACTTTTCCAATTTTTTTTAGTGGGCATGGACTTTTAATTTACATCATGGTAGAGTAGAACCAGCTTACACTTCCAAGTTTTGCTTTGTTTTATTTTTATAGGACTACTAAATGTTCACACTGGAAATGGTATGTAACTGTTTATGGACTTGCATCATGAGGTTTAATTTTTTAAAAAAATTTGTTCATCCATTTGAAAGGCAAAGTTACAGAGAGAGAGAGGAAGAGACAGAGAGTGAGAAAGAGAGGGGGAGACAGAGAAAGAGAGCTCTTCCATCTACTGGTTCATTCCTCAGATGGCCACAATGGCCGGAGTTGGGTCTCACCAAAACTAGGAGCAGAAGCTTCCTCTGGGTCGCCCAAGAGGTGCAGGGGACAAGTACTTGAGCCATCTTCTGCTACATTCCCAGGCACATCAGCAGGGAGCTGGACCAGAAGTGGAGCAGCAGAGACTCAAACTGGTGCCCATAGAGGATGCCAGTGTTTGCAGGTGGCAGTTGTACCCATTATGCCACAACACTGGACCTAAGACTTAATAATTTTTAAGGAAACTGTTGTCGCCTGTTCAATGCTGCTACTGTCTGCTTACGACATTCCCTTACTTCCCAAGAAATCACCTGTGGGGTTTTCTCCTATGTTTCTGGCTTCCCTTTTCAATTCTATTTTCACAGATCCTCCTCTCCTTCGTGACTGTGAACTGTGGTTACACACGGGCTTTGTCCAGAAACCCTTCTCCTTGTACTGTGTACTCTCTGACTGTGCAAGTTCATGCACTGCCTGACTTCAGATTCATCTCTAAATCACTAACACCTAATCTCTGTCTCAAGTCCAGACCTCTCTTCTGAGTTCCTGACTGACTCATGAAATTCTCGGCCCACCTGTCATCTCTGCGCGGATCCCACCTACCATTTCAGTCTCAACAGGTCCAAAGTCAAACGAATCATCTCCCCACTTTCCTCTTCCTATTCCCTAACTTAGCAATGGGAGCACTGTACAAACAGTTGTGCAAGCTCCATACCAGGAGTCTTCTTTGATTTCCCTATGCTCTTCACTTTCTGCACTCAATCAGCTACCAACTTTTACTAGGGTTTCTTTTTAGCTTATTTGATTTATATAAGGAGAATAGATTTCATGTACTTCATATATACAGTTTTAAGAACATTGTGATATTTCCAACCCTCCCACCCTTCCTTCTCCTTTTTTTCTTTTCATTTTTGCATTGACATACTTTCAGTTCACTGTATAATCACAAGCTTAATCCTCCACTAAATAAAGAACTCAACAAATAGTGAATATAAAGACCATTGTTCCTCTGGAGTATAGGTAAGGGCTACAAATAATAAACAAAATCTCAGGGCTTGTGCTTTGGCATATCAGGTAAAGCCGCTGCCTTCAGTGCCAGCATCCCATATGGGCGCCAGTTCTAGTCCTGGCTGCTCCACTTCCAATCCAGCTCTCTGCTATGGCCTGGGAAAGCAGGAGAAGATGGCCCAAGTCGTTGGGCCACTGCACCTGCGTGGGAGACCCAGAAGCTCCTGGCTCCTGGCTTCAGATCAGTGCAGCTCAGGCCATTGTGGCCATCTGAGGAGTGAACCAGCAGATGGGAGACCTCTCTCTGCCTTTGCCTCTCTGTAACTTTGCCTGTCAAATAAAATAAAATAAATCTTTAAAAAGTAATAATAAACAAATCTCAAGATGTCAATTCCACTCATATACTTTACTTTTTTGTGCTCTACATGTTCATTACCACAAATCAGAGAAACAAGATTGCTAATTACATTCATTGTCTCCATCTCCACTGCTGCTCTTCATCTCTCACCTGGACATCTGCAAGAACCTCTCCATCTGTTCTTGTTCCCCCCTGTCCATTCAACACACGACAGTCACAGAGATTTTTCAAAATATATCTAATGAGGCTTGTACCCCACATTCCCGCCCAGCAGATGGAAACCCTTCAGTGTCTCACCACAAGCCTTCCACAGTAACCAAACTCCTGACCATGGTCTTGGGGTCTGGCCAGTTCTGCCCACCAGTCCTGCTTCATCTGTGTCCTTTCCTCTCCCAGCCCATCTTGGTTTTCTATGCTCTGGCCTTACTGGAGCGCACTCTCTAGAATATGTGGTACCTTTCTCACTTCCTCACTCCCTCCAAAAGCCTTTATATTTATCATTTGTCTGCCACAGCTTCACACCTAACCCTTTACTGGTATAATTCCTGAATATCTTTTAAGTTTCATTGAAAATCTCACTTCACCAAAAGAAGCCTTTTCCAACTCCATAAGCCTAGATAAATAAATCTACCTATATTTACTATATTCCCACAGAATCCTGCAATTCTGCATGCTCAGTGAAGTTGCGTTTTCTTGTTTCATGTATATCTTCCCTGATAGTCTAAAATCTCCTTTTACCTGGCTTTTCTCAGCTAATATTTCCTATGTAAATACAAACATAACTTTGCTAAGGTGCATAGCATCATACTATACACAATGCTTTGCACTCTACTTTTTGCATTTAATTTTTTTTAAATATGTTCCATATAACTATATGTATTTAATAGTTCCCCATCAATGAATTGCTGAGTGTTTTCCAGTCTCTCGCTGTGACAAAATAGTGTGCATACACCTTCAAACAGAATGAATAGAATTGCTGGATCAAAGGTTATGTGCACTTTAAACTTTGATATATACTGTACTGTCAAATTACTAAATATTTACTAAGTGATATTACTTTTGTTCTTATTGCCTTGTTAATATTAATTACATTTATATAGATACTATGCAACATACTTCTCAGTTGTTTGGTAATAGATTTTTTTAGATTTTTAAAAAAACTGAACACCAAGAGGGAAACCTGTTGGAGTGAGGTGGACACTATGGGAAACGGTGGCTTGATCAGCATAGCCCTGACTGTTAATGAACAACTTAATACATTATCCCTCTTAGTAGTTTTTTTATCTGTTCTACTTAATATGACTGGTTTAGATCTGTAATTGATGCACAGTTATTCTTAAGTGTTGAAAATTAACTGAAATGTGATCCCTGTTGAACATGGTGGTGGGAATGGGAGAGGGAAGAGATGTATAATTTGGGACATGCTCAGGCTGACTTGCCCCAAGTGGTGGAGTTGGAAGCATACCAGGGGATTCCAATTCAATCCCATCGAGGTGGCATGTACCAATGCCATCTCACTGTTCCAGGTGATCAGTTTCAGTTCACAGTTGGTCATGGTGGAGGGACTGGGAGTCAAAGGGAGCACATAGACAAGTCTAGTACCTGCTAACGCTAACCGATGGAGTAAATAAAGGGGAGAGTGATCCAACATGGGAAGTGAGATACTCAGCAGACTCATAGAATGGCAGATGTCCTAAATAGCACTCTGGCCTCAGAATCAGCCCTAAAGGCATTCGGAGCTGGCTGAAAAGCTCATGAGAGTATTTCAGGCATGGAAAGCCAAGACACTCTGGCAAAAGATCTCTGAGAGTGAGATCCCACTGGAAAGAACAGGTCATCAAAGAAGGAGGTACCTTTCTCTGAAGGGAGGAGAGAACCTCCACTTTGACTATGACCTTGTCTAAACAAGATAAGAGTCGGAGAACTCAGAGGGCTTCCATAGCCTTGGAAACTCATGACTGGAGCATAGGGAGATTACTGATGCCATAGACAGGAGTGTCAATTGGTAAAGTCAACAACAGGAGTCACTGTGCACTTACTCCTCATGTAGGATCTCTGTCCTTAATGTGCTGTACATTGAGATTTAATGCTATAACGAGTACTCAAACAATATATTTCACTTTGTGTTTCTATGGGGGTGCAAACTGTTGAAATCCTTACTTAATGCAATCCTCTGTAAAAAAAAAAAAAAAAAAAAAAAAAAAAAAAAAAAAAAAAAGAAAGAAATTATCAATTCCCAACTTGACTCTCACTGGGATTAAACATGACAATAGGTCTGCTCTGATTTCATCATCATTTAAAAAAAAATCATCTATTATTTTTCACTTTATGTTTCTGTGTGGGAGCAAACTGTTGAAATCCATACTTGATGTATACTAAGCTGATCTTCTGTATATTAAGATAATCAAAAATGAATCTTGATGTGAATGGAAGGGGAGAGGGAGTGGGAAAGGGGAGGGTTGTGGGTGGGAGGGACGGTATGGGGGGAAGCCATTGTAATCCATAAGTCGTACTTTGGAAATTTATATGCATTAAATAAAAGTTAAAAAAAATAGTTTATTTAAGAAGCAGAAAAAGATGGAGAGAGACACAGAGAGAGTCCCATCTGCTTGTTCACTCCTCAAATGCCCACACAGGCCCCTGGCTGAGGCTGAAGTCAGGGTCACAGAATTCAATCCAGAACTCCCACATGGGTGGCTAGGACCTAGTTACTTGAGTTGTCTCTGCTACTTCCTAAAGTTGACATTAACAGGAAGCTGGAGCCAGATTTTGAACCCAGATACTCCAATGTGATACACGGGCACCTTAACCAGTGTCCTAAACACTAGGCTAAGATCATAAATGTTTTTTTTTTTTTTTGAAAAGCAGAGTTAGACAGTGAGAAAGAGAGAGACAGAGAGAAAGGTCTTCCTTCCTTCCGTTGGCTCACCCTTTTTATTTTGATGAATTTAACACTCTTCATGAGTCCTTTTATGGCTTGATTCCCTTGTTTTCTAATTTCTTTTTTCCATCTCTTTGTTGCTGAAATGTTATCAAATAATTTTTCAAAAAGAACTCAAAGGTTCTTGAAGATTCAAAGGTATGTTTGCCTATTGCTTACAAGTTTAGTAACAACTTTCAAATAACTGGAATCAAATAACTAAAGTGCTCATCAAGCATTGTAGTATATACAGCATAGCATAATATTGGCATGTGAGTAGACAAATAAAAATTGGTACAAAATAGAGACTCCAGAAACAATTTGTTTATGTAAAAATTTAATTTATTTCTAGTCATGAAAAAGAGTTTAGTATATATATATTTGGCATAACAGGCTACTCATCTGAAAAAAACTTAAGTTTATCTTATATGATATCCAAAAATTAATTCAGATAACTTAAAGTCTTAAATGTAAATTTAAAATACACATTAGGGCAGGCCTTTAGTCTACTTCTTAAGATGCCAATTAAGACATAACCTGTCCCATATCAAAATACTTCATTCATCATCCCACTCTACTCATGACTGCAGCTTCCTGTTAATGCAGACACTTAGAGGCAGCAGTGATAATTCAACCAACTGAGTTCCTGCCACTCACATGTGAGACTTTTATGGAATTTGTGGCTACTAGCATTGACCCAACAAGATGCCATTTTGGGCATCTGAAGCATGAACCAGCGGATGGAAATTCTCTCTCTTTCTCTCTCTCTGTCTCTCTCTCAAATGTATAAATTAAAATTTTCAAATAAGTACATAAAGAAATAACATAGCATGCAAGAAAATATAGAAGACAATGATTATAGCCAGTGATAAGGAACTAAGACAGGAAACTTAGAATTATAAAATAAAGGTAAATTTTTAAATGGTTTTTGCTGCTTGTTTTTTGTATTGTTTTGTTTTAATTTGAGAGGAAGAGAGACAGACAAACACACAGAAAATCTTTCATTTGCTAGTTCACTTCCCAAATGACTGGGAGCCTGGAACTCAATCCAGATGTCCCACATGGGTAGCAGAGTCCGAACTACTTGAGCTACCTCCTGCTGCTCCCAGG